>NC_056749.1:407050819-407073319 GCF_019279795.1 Protopterus annectens
CTAATCTTTATTTCTATATATTTATTTATATTTGTATATATATTTGTAAATTTATATATACCTACTTTCATATTTCTGTCCATCCATATCACAGAAAGTTCTTAAGATTCTGTGACTTGGAATTTCACTTTCATTTCTATGCTTTGTACTTTAGCCTTTCTACATCTTATGCATGAGCGATTGAGAAGCCTGGGATTCATGTCATCAGCAATAAAGCATTCCATTCACCAGGCTGCACAAGAAGAAGATTCAGTGGTACTTGAAATCAATTTGGGTACTGCACTGCCATCCACTGACCTTCCCAATTCTTCTGCTGTGCTTTGTGAAGAATTCCATTGGTGGATCAACCAGATAACACTCAGTCAAGAATAGCCTTTTCTGGTCCCTGTTCTTGTTGTGAATTTCTTTATACAGATTTTAGACCTGGTTTGGGAAGCATTTTGATTCGGCATACAGTCGAGTCTGGTCCAGACAGTCCTGAGCTTTGCCTGCAGTCTTTTAGCCACCTCTGATTCTAAGGAACCTTAAACGTCTTGTTGGGCAGTGCCACTGTTATGTGATATATCCGCAAACAAGGGGCAGCAAAGGTCTTGCCTTCTGTTGCTGTTCATCACATTATTTTTCTTCAAGCAACTTGCATCCCATGATAAGTTAACTCAATGGCAGTTTACCTGAGCAGATCCATGCAGGCAGGCCATCATGAATGGATGCTGAACAAAGTGGTCTTCCTAGAAATTGTCCACCAGCTGGGACCTCTTTTACATCCAGATGGAAATGATTTTCTGAATGGTGCCATAAGAAAAGATTGTAACCTTATTAGGGTATCCCCATTGCCCTCATTTGTGTGAACTGCTTAATTCAGAGAGAGCATACTGCTGTGTCAGAGGAGATTTTTCAGCCATGTTCTTACTGTTTGTGTATGACTCTCCCATTTTCTTTGTGTCATGAGGTCAAACAGTTCCTGAAAAGTTTCCTTCATATTAGTCTTCCAAGAGAATAGATTGATTCTTTTTTGGACCAGAACTGTGTATTGGAATGATAAACCTTCCCCCTCTTGAACCAGCCTTTTCTGGTTCTTTAAAGTTCTGTACCTGGAAGACAGTTTTGTTGGTGGCTTTGACAGGCTTACCCTTTGAACTAATCCTTTTATGTGTAACATGTTTAGTTAAATGCTTGTAAACTAGTTCATTCATTTTTCTACATTTTTTCTAATCCGTAAATGCTTTTACTTGATGTTCACTGATGACTAAGATAATTTTTTTTTTTCAAATAAAATCAGAACGTCTTAAAGTTGTTTTCTTTGGCGCTGAGAAATGAGTTCTGTTGCCAAACAAACTATCTCCATGAGAATTTCTCTTGCTGCATCCTTTTGTTACACTTTCTAAAGAAAATCCTTCCAGGGCCAAGTCAGTTCATGTTTTATTGAAGCTGTTGTTTCTTCAGTGCCCTTTTTTCAGGGGGTTAGATTGAACATCTGTTTTTGAAGCAGCACTTTGGTCATCCATCCACACTATTACAAGACAGAGGCTATTTCTGGAGCCAGAATTGGTTTTGCCAGATCTGTTCAAGGGAACTGGGCTCTAGTACTGTGTCTTAAACCGCCTCTCAATCAGTATGAAATGTGATCTAAAGAAGGATACAGTGTAATTTTGTAAACATAATATAACAGATGTTCAGATAAGTCACTATTGCAGAATATGCACTCCCTCCCCCAGTGTTTGTTTTAGTCCTTTTTATTTTACTTGGACAAGGTGAACTTTATCTTCTATTCCCTTCTCCACCCATGATTACCTAAGTATTTGTTTCTTAGAGCTTTAGCCTTTCATATTTTCCTAAACCGAGAAATCTCTGAGGAACTTCATGATCATACTCCTTCTGTGTACCAGCATGTAATTTTGTGTATGGGTCGCAAGTCAGACATACGGTGCAAGGAGTAACCCCATGCCTTTGTAAACTGTGCAGATGTATGGTATCATTAGCTGGATACTTCCCATCAATAAGTCATACTGCAACAATTATCTAATAGAACATATGCTGTTACCAGAAAGAACAGCTCTGTAAGAACTTAATGTATTTGTGAGACAGATTGTAACATCCCAGATTACTGGATCCCTGATTTACTCTGAAGGAAGGACATCGGTTCCCTCTGAAAAGAGTAGCATAGTGCTTCTAGTCTTTCCTGGTAGCTTAGGGCTTTTAAGTTTGTAATCCTCTCTGTTGGGAACCTCTGGAGTCTTTTCAACTGTATGATAGATCTGTTGAGGTGCATACCAAAGGAGGCATTGTATTCTATAATTGGTCTAATCACTGCTGAATACTGGGGCACAGTAACCTTTGTAAGTCTTGATTCTCTTACTATGTCCAAATTTCTTCTTTGACATTTAGACTGTGTAGGGACTAGCTGATAACTACCAGCTTTGCTGCTTCTCTTTTCTTTCACATTGGGAAAATATGACTTTTAAAAACTGCAATATTGGTCAATCCTTCAAACTTAAAACACTGTGTGCATGTGCCTTTCCTCTCGTAATACCAGTTTAGAGACTCGGTACCTTGCCTAAATGAAAATGGCAATATCCTCTGTATCAGATGTGCCTTTCTGAAAGACATTCAAATGGCCTATGCCCGAGCAATCATATGCCCTGTCGGATTTGGACATAACTGCTGAGGCCTTGGGTAGAGCCTGCTCTGTGTTTGACTTCTCGGGCTTCCTCTATCATGATCTTGCCAGAGACAAGTGTGGTGCCTGATTTTTCACATGTCTGACATGACTGAACTTAATGATTTGCTATCAAAGGGAGAATGTACACTTATTTCATAAGGGCCTGAAGGCATCCCTCAAATTTTAGTCTAAAGGAAGTGCTTGGAACCTTAATCAAAGTGTGCCAGGACTGGACCCACCATGCTTGATGAAAGCAGACATCCCTCTGAAGACGTAGCAGCAGACAACAAAAAATATTTTTCTCCTCAGAGATCTAGGAAAAAGAATAGTTGGAGTTTTCTCAAGTTTTAAAGGCCATCTTGGCAGTCAAGCCTCCTTCCTTTATTCCCTCTGCGCTTGCTCCATCTCTCCATTAGAAAAGACGCATCTTCCTCTGAGGAGTAAGGGGCAAATTCTGTTTCAGATGAACATTCCATGACCTACTCATTCCGGAATCATTCACCAGGAGATATTCCTTCATATGAGGAGGGTAATTTATCCCCTGGCTCTCCTATAGAGGAAATTTCCTTTGGGGAAACCATCACTAACATGATGAAACATTTTGAGTGGGAATCCAGACAAATCTCTGATAAAGAAAAGATGTTATACTTTGCTAGAAGTTGGTACCCCTATGCCTACTCCTGCCCTACCAATCTTGGAGAATTTTGCATCTACTTCAACTGCACCTGATTTCCAACTTCCAGCTTGTTAGAGACCTGATGTGTTCTATGTAAAGTGCCAGAAGATCTAAAATCCTTATATACAAATTCTTGAGCAGGTTCCTCTATCTTTTATCATTTCCACTGACAAGCCATCCAAACTGTTGCCACTGCTAATACCCTGCCCTCAGACAAGGATGGTAGGGAAATGGATAGATGTGGAAAAAAGGGTATACACCTCTTCAACATTGGTCTTCAGAGCAGTGAACTACCAAACTCGGAAGACGAAATATTTTTTGTCAGTCCTGGCTTATTTGAATAAAAACTTTGTCCTGTTTAATACTGGGCAGCAGGCTGTTTCCATGCTAGCCTAAGCTACTGAGGTACAGGACATAGTATCACGTGCAGTTATGTTCGGAAATTTGTTCAAAGCTGTAGTTGTTAGCTGTGTAATCAGATGATATGCCTGGCTTTGCTCCCAGTCCTTAGGATAGGTAATCTAAATTCTTTGATTTTTCCCATTAATAGGCAT
Organism: Protopterus annectens; assembly: GCF_019279795.1. NCBI lineage: Eukaryota > Metazoa > Chordata > Ceratodontiformes > Protopteridae > Protopterus > Protopterus annectens. The sequence goes on from NC_056749.1 coordinate 407,054,709, forward strand.
CTCATTTGGCCCAGATCTGACCAAAGTATTTAAATCCTTGTAAGACCACATTGATGTTGTGCAGGAGTTCAGGCAAACCATCCTCACTTCTGTTATAAGAATACCAGTGGAACTACCCAGCCAAACCACTTCCTTCTGTCTAAGAAGCCCTAGGATTTGCTCATAAGAGCAGAAAAAAATGCCTCAAATAAGATTTCAGGAAAAAAAAAACATAAACATACTTGTCCAGACAAAGTAGCCTATTTCTTGCCTTCTCCTATTCCTTATGGTCCACTACCATCCCTTTCCCTTTTGGAAAGATTGACCTCTTCCCTATAACTTCAGACAGATGGGTCCTTTCTATTATCCAGCAAAGGTACAGAATGTCTTGGAAGGAGATTCTTTATTTCTTTCCTTCAGTGTGATCTTGTTTCCACCTTCCTACCAGGTAATTCTCTTACCAGCTGTCCTGCAGGCTGTTCAAGAACAAGGCACAATTGAACATGTATCCCCACTGTGTCTGGGAAGAGGGGTTTATTCCAGACATGTTATGGTGCCCAAAAAATAGGGGTCAAGGCCCATTTCAGATCTCTGTTGTTTTAACACTTTTATAAAGGTTGCTATAATTCAGAATGCTGTCTCTTTTTTAATTGAACTTCGTCTACAAAAGACGTGGGGGTAGCAAGGGCGTCAGTCAGTATGTGGAAGCCTTTGAATAAGATCTGCAGACCCTGCTTTGCAAAGTAAGTAGGGTGGTCAGGCATCTCATTCCATGTTGACACATACTGGACTCCATAAAATGGCACCAGTTATTTTGCCAGTTAAAGCCCAATCATTTTTTTTTTCATTTGTATTGAAGTATCATTCATGGAGAAGAGAGGATTCCACTCTCAGGGTCTTGTCTGCATTTGTGATGTGCATAGAGAGCTCAGACCTGTTTCTCTGCATCTCCATCGGGGGGGGGGTACTCCCCAAATCATTAACTCCCATGTTGCACAGCTACCATGTTGTAGTTATATTTGCCTTGCTCAAGGGTCTTCGTGGCCCTAGAGATGTTCGTTATCCTGGCTTCTGTAAAGAAACTCACTGTCACCCTGTCTTTGTCCAGGCTAGTGAGTGGGAGAATGTTTCACTATGGAGTTGCTGGCCACAAAGACATTTTCTTTTTGTTTGTGGAATGGCCTGGTGTGCTGGAATTGAGACCTATTTTGTCTCGTGGTGGTTCTTTCCTGAAGGTGAGATGTTATGTAATATGATGTTTGATTTCAATTTTTGCTGAGACTTGATCTTTGTGGGTCTAAGATGCTTGGGTAAGGATTTCTTTTTTAGTGTCAGCATATGTCGTATCTTGTGTCTCAGGATTGTGTGCATAGTGTGTGTTTTTAGTGAGATGCTTACATTCTGTGCGTGTATGTTTTTTTTTTTCTTTGTAAGAGAGGCTTCCATATATATATGAAGTATTTACATATCTCACAAGTAGAATCCACCGTGATGCAGCGGTTAGCGTTGCCTCACAGCAAGAGGTTCTCCCGTTACATACTTGGCTGGAGCGCCTTCTGTGTGGAGTCTGCATGTCCTCCCCACAGTCAAGTGATATTTAAAGACATGCAGGTAGGTGTGTAAATGGGTGTGCCGCCTTTGAAGGTTGGGCATCGGGCTGGCAACTTGGCACCGTAAAAATCCACTGCCAATTATTAGCGGACCGGAGTTCCATTGTGGTGACCCCTAACTCTGAAAAGCCGAAAGACATTACTATATCTTACAAATCAGTTGTGTTCATTATATTTGAGTACAAGGCAGCTGAATCACTGCTTTAAGATATCTAATGTAGTGAGGCTGGCAACAGAGGAGAGAAGTAGGGTGATCTTCTGTTTTGTGTCCTTTGAGGTAAAATGATTGAGATTTGCAAAGCTTAAATAAAATTAGAGATTTATGGCCTTTTGAGTAAGTTATTCATGAAAAGGTTTGTCAGTGTCATGTAAGAAAACCTTTTTTGGGTAAATAGATAACTCAAGTTTATGTTCAGTTGTGGTAAATAGAGCTTGGGAACCTCATATAAGAGCAGTGTTGAGTTTATTTGCTGTGATTGGAGGAGCAGTGGAGAAATTTCTCATTTAGGGAGGAAGGACAAACTGCTTTACTCTAGACCTAAAAGATGCCTACCTCCTGATAGCCAACAGTCCAGATAGTTTCTCAGGTTTGCAACAGCAAGTAAAAGAATTACCATTTGACATCATTGCCGTTTGTCTTGTCTGCTGCATCCAGAATCTTCACATAATGCCTGACTCCATACTTAACGTTGTCTAGACTCTCTCATTCTAGTTGAATCTGGGTAAGGAATAGACAAGGCTTTAGAATGCATTCTGAATTTCTGAGATCTGCATCTTAAACAGCAAGAACATACCAAACATCACTACCCCAAGGAATTTAGTTTTTGTGATGAAATGCTTTGACACTATCCATCAGAGAACCTTCCTTCCAGAGGACAAAATCTGTCTCCTGACTACTTCCAAAATGCTTTTGCAGCAGGAAGCGGCATCAGCAAAGGGAGATCGTCAGGCTATTGGGTTATATGGCTTCCTACAGTCTAATGGTGCCATTAGTCCATGTATACGAGGAAGCTTCAGTGGAATTCATGAAACTGATGGTGACAGCACACCCATTCATTGAAGACCAACATTGATAACTCAAGCAAAATTTGCCCTTAGCACCCTAGCCAGCAGTGACCTTAACCACAGACTCCTGATCTAGCCTAGGGGAGGTCCTTTTGGTCACTCTGCAAGTTCAGGGAACATAGGATAGCAAGATAAAGAAACTATGTACGCACAAAGTAGATATCATTCTAGCATTGATGGCTGCCAGACACCTTTTCAAACCAGGAATGCACAAGATTATGATAGGAAATACCTCTGTGATGTGATAAATAAACAAGGGGATACTCACTCATACTTCCTCTGGAGGTCTGCAGTATAAGCCTGGGAAGTAGCCCAAGGGGTAGGTATGACTGACAACAGCCTACATCCCTCTGACAACAAAATATTCTGGCATGCCCGACAGAGTAGATCTCAAGTACACCCTCAAGTTGATGTTGAACGGGAATGTCTTTCTAGAGCTTATAGGATGGGAGGTGTACCAGAAATTAATCTGTTTGCCTTAACTATGAACAACAACTGTAACATTTCTGCTACAGAACAGCAACTCTAGAAGCTTGGAAATAGATGTCCTCCTCCCTGAATTGGGCATATTTGTTTGTGTACTTTTTCTCCTTGATCCCCTGGGACTCAGTCAAATAGGAATGGTCAAAAGTCCTTCCTTTTTGCCCATTTTGGCCAAGGCAGCACTAGTTGTCTTACTCAGCTTGGTAAAGGAAAAAGGTAAAGTGTTGCCCCAGCATGTGGACCTTCTGACTGAGCAAAGGGTCATTAATGCACTTCAGTCTGGTCACTGTAAGGTTGTTAGCTAGGTTGATTTCATACTAATTCCATGTATGAATTCTGGGTAATTGCTGGAGATCATGAAGGAGGCTAGAATTCATACATAAAACCTTATCGAAGTGGAAAAGATTCTGTCTGGAGCCTATTCAGCAGACTTGGACCCTAAACAAGGCTAGTGTTTAGAGTCCTGGATTAACTGTCAAGCCTTTACAAAACTGGATGTTCATCATGCATACAGCTGCAGTCATCACACTTGGGTTATCCTGCCGTCAGGCGGGTCCTCGGTCGGCCGAATTCCAAAGTCTAGGTCCGGCGTCTTCTGATGTCAGTGCGACAGGGGGTATAAAAGAGGCAGCCGACACCATTTTCTTCAGTCTTTCTTGCCGCTCAGTGCCCGAAGCAGAAGCAGTTCGCAAGTGCCGGTTGGCCAGCTCCTGAGATTTACGAAAAGTATTTCAGCCGAAGTCGTCTTTAAAGCTAAGTACCCCGTTGGGGAAACTTTTCTTGCCTCAGACCGATGTCAGTCAAAGTTAATAATTGCATTTCTTGTGGGAAGCAAATAACCACATAAGGATTTTCACTCTTACTGTATACCTTGCTTAGGGCCAGACCACAACGTCTCGGCCTGCCGTTTTTGTGCTAGGTTTAACTAGCGCACTATTAAGCGCCGGGCGGAGTACGCCCTTCATTATTTTGGTAAAAAATTTAATTATATCATGTCGTCGGATATACCGACGCCAGTTTTAGGCAAAAAACGCAAGGATAAGGACAGACATCCAAGGCCTGCACCGAGTACTGATATCACGCTAAGGCCTACTACCAGTTCTCAGCAAGGCGCCTACGCAGCCCCTGACTACTGATGAAACTATTTTACCGGCGACTTCAGTACCCGAGGTCGCAGGTTCCTCTGTGTCCACTGCAGATACCGACACCATTCTTGGGGAGAAACAGAAAGTTTAGTGAGGCCTGCCATTTCTGAAGGCGTTTTCAGGCCTTCCACCTTCTCTATTAAATCTAAAGCTCCAATGAAAATTAAAAAACAGGGTCCTCAGACCCCCTATCAAGGCCCCATGCCTAAAAAACAGATGCTTAAAATGGCTGAGGATTTGATTACATTCATCAGGGGTTTTCAACCCCCCCTCAGACAAAAGACCCAGGTTGGAGGAAGACTACCCTCCCTCAGACCAGGCTTCTATTACCTCAGACCTTTCTGAAGACCAGGATTACGCCAATTCCCCATTTGAAGACTCTGATGCTTAGGAGTCTATTCCCTCAGTCTCCCTCGCTGAGGACTACTCTTTTGGGGAGACCCTACATACATTGAGAGAGCACTTCCACTGGGAAGGCCAAGATTACTCAGATTCCAAGAAAAGGCTCAGGGAATTTCTGCTGCTTCCCCAACATAGGCCCCTGGCTATTCCTCCTGTCTTAGATATTTTGGATGATGTGTACGCAGAAGCCAGTCTTAATCCAGACTCTTTACCTCCTGCCCCTGTTAAACCAGACGGATATTACCGGGTTCCTGATTCTCACCAGTTCCTTTATAAAAGCCCTTCTGCTGACCCAGAAACTATTTCTCAGGGTCCCAAGGGGATTAAGGCCTCCACTGCTAAAAACCCTTTACCTTCAGAGAGAGATTCCAGAGCATTAGAAAGGTGGGGGAAAAAGGTGTATACATCAGCCACTTTAACCATGAGGGCATTAAACTGTCCATTTCATATGTTAAAGTACCAGCAGATGTTCATCGTGCATACAGCTGCAGTCATCACATTTGTGTTATCCTGCCGTTGTTTGGTGTTAAAGCTCAGGAGGTACTAAAGAAAATGGAGGAAAAAGCGAAATCTATGCAAACAGTTAAAGATTTCTTGCAGGTGCAGCCTCCACGCTTTAGCAGAAACTGGCCTTTAAAAAATTGGTCCTTTCCAGCCACAGACAGACCCCAAAGGGGTAGATACAGATGCCCAAGGGGTAGAGGACAACCTCAAGGATCTTACAGAGCTAGGCAGTGGTAAGCACCAGCCCCAACAGGTGGAGAAGATAGACCACAGTCATTTAGAAAACAGACACAATGACTTTCCCCTATGCCTGCCAAACAAAGCTATAATGGCAGCACCTTTGGGTGGAAAACTGGCCTTATTTTCAAAAAACTGGCACATTGTTACAAAGGACAAATGGATTCTGGATATTATAGACAGAGGCTACAGATTCCACTTTCACACCCTTCCAAAAATGAGGCATGCCAAACCTGCCACAAAATCAATGGGCATAGGCACAAAAACAAATTTCCGCTCTCATGAATATGAAAGCAATTCAAGAGGTACCTGCAAAAGAACAAGGTCAAGGTTTTTATTCAAGACTATTTCTGGTACCAAGGAAGGACAAAGATTGGAGACCCCATCTTAGACCTATCTATTCTAAACACATATCTAGAGGTACCAAAATTCAAGATGCTCACATTACAGCAGCTTCTTCCCATGCTGGGCAAGGAGTCTTGGCTGGTAACGTTGGACCTCAAGGAGGCATACCTGCATGTCCCTATCAGACAAGATTGCAGAAGATACCTCAGATTTCTTGCAGGTTCAACCCATTATCGATTCTCTGCATTGCCCTTTGGCTTATCTACTGCGCCCGGGGTGTTTACGAAATGCCTGGCATCAGTAATTGCTTTCTGCAGACGAGGAATACAAATCTACCTATGTCTGGATGACTGCCTGATCCAAGCGGATAGCAAGGACATTCTATTGCAGCATCTGGCATTTGTAATAAAACTGTTAAACTGCCTGGGGTACACAGTGAACAAAAAGAAATCAAAACTAATACCCTCTCAACAGATAATTTTCCTGGGTGCAAGCTTAAATACAATGGCCCAGATGGCTTACATCACGCCAGACAAACAAGGGCAACTGTCTCAATACTTCAACAAAATGGCAACTTTAACCAGGCTAACTGCAAGGAAAATCCTGCAGGCTCTGGGGTTCATGGCATCTTGCATCCTACTAATACCATTTGCAAAGCTGCATATGAGGAAACTACAATGGTACCTAAAAAACTTATGGTCTCAACACAGCCACAGCTTGGAAACAATTTTACCACTCATTCCATGCCTTCAAAAGGAATTTTTGTGGTGGGCTCAAGCTTGCCAAAGAAACACGGGTCTCCCTTTCTGCATACCACAAGCAAGTCAAATCATCACAACAGACGCCTCAGACTACGCCTGGGGAGCACACATGGCAGATCAGTGCATCCAGGGAAAATGGTCCCAAAAACAGATGCACCTACACATCAACCAAAAGGAGATGCTAGCTGTGCAAAATGCTCTTATGACCTTCAAGGACCTACTGCATCCGGGACAGCTATTAATAAGGACAGACAACACCACAGTCATGTAGTACATAAACAAACAGGGAGGGACGCATTCATACCCCCTGTGCAGGCAAGCTATGACCCTGTGGAACACAGCATTGGAATTACAAGTTCAACTACAGGCACAATTCCTGCCAGGAAAGGAAAACACACTGGCGGACAACTTAAGCAGACATATGACAGACCCACACGAATGGACGTTGCATCTCCAAGTCTTCTCAAAGATAACTCAAGCATGGGGACAGCCAGACATAGATCTATTTGCTACCTACAGAAATTACCAGTTGGAAAAATTCTGCTCAAGGATCTATCATCCACAGGCCTGGAAAGTGGACGCATTCTCCTTCAATCGGACAGCATTGACCGTCTATGCCTTCCCGCCTCTACCTCTACTGACCAAAGTCCTATTAAAAACCAGAGCAGAGAGGCCACAAATGATTCTCATTGCTCCAGACTGGCCACGACAGCACTGGTACCCTCTCCTAAAGAGCCTGTCACACTCACCACCATGGATCCTACCTCAAGTTCCTCTTCTGTTGTCCCAGCACAACTACAAGACCCTTCACAGCCAGCTCAGAACTCTAAATCTAGCTGCATGGAAAATACCTTAATTTGCCAACAGACTCTCCTCTCTAAGGAGGTACAGGATGTCATCTTGGAGGCCAGGAGACCCTCTACAAGAAAAACCTATTCCGCCAAATGGAAATGATTTTGTTCCTGGAATCAAGCAAAGGGCCAGAATACTTTGGTAATAAATATACCTCCGATTTTACAGTACCTAGCTGAGTTGTTAAACAGTGGCCTTTCCTTCTCTTCCTTCAAGATCCACGCTTCAGCCATTTCAGCACAATACAATACGGATCCTCCTTTATCATCACATCCTCTATTAAGGCAGTTCCTCAGAGGGGCAAAAAATATAAACCCCCCACGGAAACCACCAGCCCCAGCTTGGGACCTCAACTTTGTATTGGAGAAGCTGACACTGCCTCCTTTTGAGCCGGCTTCTTCAGCAGAGCTACAATACTTGTCATGGAAATCAGCCTTGCTCCTGGCTATTACTTCAGCACACAGCGTTTCGGAGCTACAGGCCCTCATGGCTGTGCAACCATTCATCATTTTCCATCAGGACAGGGTTTCCTTACGAACCAACCCTACCTTCATGCCAAAGGTAGTATCCAGTATGGCTTTGAATCAGACTATTCATTTACCTACCTTTTATCCAAATCCAAAGAACAAAGGGGAGAGGCTACTACACTCCTTGGACATTCACAGGCAACTTTGTTATTACTTGGACAGAACAAAGTCATTCAGGAAATCTGAGCAGCTCTTTTTGTCCTATGCTACAGGTGCTCAAGGAAAGGCGATTTCCAAACAGACTATTTCAAAATGGATAGCCCACTGCATATGCTTTTGTTATTCATTTCATGGAAAATCAGTGCCTGCATACATCAGATCCCACTCCACCAGGGCTACAGCTACCTCAGCAGCTTTCCTCAGGGGGGTCCCTACCAAGGTCATTTTGGAAGCAGCTACTTGGAGTTCAGTGCACACTTTCACCAAGCACTATCACCTTCCACTATACTCAAAATGTAGAGCGGGCTTTGCCACAGCAGTCCTGCAGGGCATTCTAGCCCCTCCTAATTCCGCTTTGTACCAGCCACCCTTACTTAGCTTTGGGATTCTACCCAAGTGTGATGACTGCAGCTGTATGCACGATGAACATAGTACAGTTTTGTACCTACCATAAATGTAGATGTTCGAGTGCGCATATAGCTGCAGTCCAGGTTACCCTCCCTCCATCCCCTGTTAGGACAGGGCTTTTGACAAACACCTTTAACATGCAACCTATTTGGGGTATTCCTTTATGGTGTATTTGCTTGCAACTACTGTTTTGATTTATCTACTTATGTATGTCTGCATAACATCATGTATTGCCTTCTTTTCTGGGGGCACCTGACATCTGGGGCAAGAAAAACTGAAGAAAATGGCGTCGGCTGCCTCTTTTATACCCCTGTCGCACTGACGTCAGGGAAGAAGCGACGACAACCGACGCTGGACCTAGACTTTGGAATTCGGCTGACCGAGGACCCGCCTGACGACAGGATAACCCAAGTGTGATGACTGCAGCTGTATGCGCACTCGAACATCTACATTTATGGTAGGTACAAAACTGTACTTTTCTAATGCATCTTTGAAGTGGATGCTAATGCTCTTTCAGCCTGCTGACCTGTGGGGACCCCTCCTTTTACAGTTTCTCAAAGGGAAATCTCCAAGAAAAATGTTGCCCCACCATGAGCTTTTAATTATATTTAAAGCAATTAATTCTGACACCTTAAGAACCGGCTGCTTTCCCTCACTCCAGTTTTTATTTTTAAATATGCTGCTTTTGCTACCGGTTAGCTCTGTGAGGAGAATCTCTGAACTCCAGGCTTTAATGTACTGAGAACCACTAGTGTTTCACAAAGACAGTGCTTTTCTTTGTGCAAGCCATTATTTTATGCTCAATGTGGTTTCTGAGCAATCCTGTAACCAAGCCATTCAGTTGACAGTTTTACTTCCTATTCTGTAAGATAGAGGATTCTTCATATCCTGGATGTACTCGTACAGCTAAGATTTTCTTTGAACAGAACTAAAGAATTGAAAAAAAAAGTCAGCTGTTTGTCTCTCTAGCAAAGGGAAAAGGCTGGAAGAGAGTAAGCAAGGAAACACTAATTTCTTGCTCATTGTATTTTTTTGTAGTACATCTCATGGCTAACCAATGCTTGGGCATACCGGTGCCCACTGTATTTATTTGAACAACTGCAGCAACCACAGCCTTCCTTAGAGGGGTCACCTCATGAGCAGTTTTGGAAACAGCAGCTTAGACTTATGCTCACACCTTCTCTGGGCACTACAGTCTACAGGTAGCCTCTAAGGCCAGGGCACTTTTCCAGTGTTCTCCTGCTAGGCTTGGCTTCCTGATTACATATCTTCAATCACAATATTTCTTTGTGTCCCAGCAATTAATGCTATGGTCCACATATTTCATTTGTATTCAGAATTTGCCATAAAAGCAGATAGAGTAGATTCACTGTTGCAGTTAAGCTACCCCCATCTAACTCTTCCTTTAATCTCATTACTCCTGTGTTCTTTGTACCTTGGGTTGGGGTGGCACCCTAGTCCTGTTTCCTCACCTTTCCTCTCACTTTCTTCTCTCACATCCTCCCTCTCTTACCTGTAGCTACTACCTTGAACAGGAGCTCAGAAACCTCTGGAATGGAATGGATTTGGGGCACAGAAGGTTATTACTATCTGGTCCAATTGGGCTTTGGTGCCATGGTCTTCTACCTAGCTTTTACCAGGGCAGGAAAGATCTGAAGACTGTGTTAGCTGATGCATCTCTTACACCACAGGCATCCTTGCATAGTGATAGGGTGTTGCCTAGGTCTGGTGAAGTGAACTCAGGTTGTCAGGCCATCCACTTGATTTACCTGCATATAGGGCTCCTAAAAGCCAGGACTGCAATACCAAATGTACTGTAATATCTGCCTTTAAGCTAAATTCCTAACTGCAATTTGTTGCAGGCACTACATTTTGGCAAAGGGGAAGGGTCTATCTTTCTGGCATCTTGCACTCCTATGTCCCAACAAGGAGGACCCTTCTGTACCCCAACCTTATCATCCTCAGACTATCAACTTGGAACTTGATCCCATTCTAGGGTTTCTTCTTTAACAAAGCTTGTTATATACTGCAGGAAAAACATAAAATCTACCAGCAGGAAAACCTAATGTGGAAGAGTTTTTCTTGTTTATATGTGACCTGTAACATGTATGTTATGCTTTTATCTGTGCTGTTTTTTGATAGAAGCTGTGCATTTGTCTGTCAAAGTACATTTCTATGCTGTTTCAGCATACTGACACCCTTGGTCTCTCACTGCCAGGTTCCTTCAGTCAAGCAGTTTTTAAAGGCAATATTTAACTTGATAACCACAAGTAAGCTAGACCCCAAATTAACTCGACCTCCCTTGGACCCATCTGGCATAGCTGCATTAAGCTTCAATGTCCTTTAAGACATTGATGCTTGATTCAAGGATAACTGATGCAGTATTGTGTATAAAGTGTAAGAGAAAGGCCTGCTGCCTTTAAAAATGTCCAACCATCCATCTTGATTCCTAGAGTTTTTGATGTTCTGTGTGCAGGGCCACACCCTCTCCCTATGTGGCTTGTTAGTAAGGCATAATGATAAAATAGATTTTTATTTATTACACTGAGTAATAACTGAGTAAATATGTCTGCTAATGTGCTCAGGTGATGTCTAGTGCTGATGTTCATCTCACATTGCTGCAGTCCTTACTTATGGGTAGTCCGCTGTCCTCGGTCGGCCCGAATACCAAAGTATTAGGCTGACGTCGGTCATGGGCGCCTAGATCTGACATCAGAGCGTCAGGGTATAAAGGCGCATGACCGACGTCATATCCTCAGTCTTTTTTGCCGCATGGTCCAATGCAGAAGCAGCGTTGCAAGTGCCGTTCGGCGTTCTGAAATTTTTCGTTTTCGGAGTTTCAGACCGATACCAAGTTGGGCTAAGTACCCCATTGGGGAATATTTTTGTTTTTTCTTGCCTCAGTTACTTACCGGATGTCAGAAAAAGTGAATAATTGTATTTCTTGTGGGAAACAGATACCGCATAGGGATTACCACTCGCTTTGTATTCCTTGTTTGGGACGAGCACGGCGTAGTCGGGTGACGGTTTTGTGCTAGGTTTAATAAGCTCACTATAAAGCGGAGGTTATATTGCGCTAGGTTAGAATTTGGCAAGAGGTGTAATTATAATATGCCGTCGGTTGTTGCGGCGCCTGGTTCTACTAAGAAGCGCAAAGACAAAGCTTTAAAGCGCAGGCAGGATGATTCGTCCGTTTCGGACGCCGGACCTTTAAAAGCTACAGCTGAACAGGTGGATCCGGCTGAAGTTTCTGTTGAGTCCCAGGGGGAAACTTTGATTTTACAAGATGTGGCCTCTCAGGAGGCAGGTCAGGCTGAAGGGGCCTCTCAGGTTACTATTCTCCCTTCTCTGCCTAAGGTGGTTAGGCCTCCTGCTACTGTTTTTAAGGCTCCTTCTAAGGGCAGGTCTGTTTTGCCTTCCTCTGGTGTCAGTTCTGGTTCTTCAGGGTCTGTGCCTAAAAAGCACATGCTTAAAATGGCAGAGGATTTGATTACTTTAATTAGAGGTTCTATGCCCCCTCCTGATAAGAGGCCCAGGATGGAGCCAGAGTTGGAAAGTTTGGAGCAGGCCTCAAATGATTCAGAGTCTTCTGCTGAAGACATTCAAGATTTTCCTCCTTATTCTGATTCTGATGCAGAGGATTCCACTCCTTCTGCTTCTCCTCCAGAGGATTTTTCATTTTCAGAAACTCTACACTCCATGAGGGAGCATTTTAAGTGGGAAGGACAGGATTTCTCTGATTCACGGAAGAGACTTAGGGAGTTCTTGTTTTTACCACAGCATAGACCCTTAGCTATTCCTCCGGTTTTGGATGTTGTTTCAGATGTTTTCTCGGAAGCTTCCCTTAATCCAGATTCTGTGCCTCCTGCTCCGGTTAAACCGGACAGGTATTACAGGGTGCCTGAGGCTCATAAATATCTGTATAAGAGTCCTAGGGCAGACCCAGAAACTATTAGTCAGGGGCCTAAGGGTGTTAGAGCCTCTGTTGTTAAGAATCTGGTTCCTCTGGATAAGGAAGCTAGAGCTTTGGATAGATGGGGTAAGAAGGTGTATACCTCTTCTACTTTAGCAATGAGAGCTTTAAATTGCCAGTTTCATATGTTGAAGTATCAGAATTTCCTCCTTTCTCAGCTAAGATCTAAAGTGGATGCTTTGGCAGAGGGCATAGAGTGTAAAGAATTGCAGGATTTAGTGCATGTCTCTGAACAGGTGGGTAAGCACTCTTTGCAGTGTGGTTTTGATGCTTTACAGGCTTCTTCTAGGGTGGCTGCCACTGGTTCAGTTATTCGTAGGCACGCCTGGCTTAAGGATCAGAATTTGTCTGAGCATGTTAAGTCTAGAATTCTGGATGCCCTTTACAGTCTGAAGTTTTGTTTGGTCCTCCTGTGGAGTCAGTCTTAAAGAAAATGGAAGACAAGGTTAAGTCTATGCAGACTGTTAAAGATTTTTTGCAGGTACAACCTCCAAAGTTTAGTAGAAATTGGCCTACTAAGGGATGGACGTACCTTCTTCTGATTCTCAGTCTAGGGTAGATCTAGGCGTGGTAGGGGCAGAGCTCAGAGTACCTTCAGGCCAAGACAATGGAGTTCGCCTGCTCAATCTGCTGGTGAGGGCAGGGGCCAGTCCTTTCGTAAACAGGCCCAATGACCTGCATTTTCAGCTGCCAGATTCTTCTTGCCTGGCAGCTCCTTTGGGAGGAAAGTTGGCTCTTTTCAAGCAAAATTGGCATTTAGTCACCCAGGACAAATGGGTATTGGACATTATAAACCGAGGTTACAAGTTCTATTTCCATACCATGCCTCCTTTCAAAGGCATGCCAGACGTCCCTCCTCGGCAAAGGATAGAGGCTCACAAACAGATTTCTTTACTTCTTCAAATAGGAGCTATACAGCCAGTTCCTCTGTCAGAAGTGGGCCTAGGATTTTATTCTCGCCTGTTTCTAGTTCCAAAGAAAGAGAACACGTGGAGACCAATTTTGGATTTATCTATCCTAAACACTTACCTGGACATTCCAAAGTTCAAGATGCTGACTTTACAACAACTTTTACCTCTGTTGGGAAAAGATCACTGGATGGTTACTCTGGATCTCAGAGGCTTACCTTCATGTTCCTATCAGGCCCAGTTGCAGGAGGTACCTGCGTTTTCGGGCTGGAAATTTACATTATCAGTTCTCTGCATTGCCCTTTGGCTTATCTACTGCGCCCAGAGTGTTCACAAAGGTTCTGGCTCCAGTGATAGCCTTTTTCAGACTAAGAGGAATACAGATTTATCCTTATTTGGCCGATTGCCTGATTATTTCCCAAGACAAGGACGGACTTCTTCATCATCTACAGTATGTGATGGCAGTGTTAAGATGCCTAGGGTATTCTGTGAACGAAACAAAGTCCAGTCTAGTACCCTCTCAGGACATGTGCTTTCTGGGTGTGAGACTGAATACAGCTTCCCAGATGGCTTTTTTGACCCCGGACAAACAAAGAAGCCTTTCTCTTTATTTCCATCAAATGTCTCTACAGTCCAGGCTGACTGCAAGGACAGTCCTTCAAGCCTTGGGGTTCATGGCATCTTGCATTCTGGTGCTTCCCAATGCCAAATTGCATATGAGGAAGCTTCAATGGTATCTCAAAAATGTATGGACACAGCACTGCCAAGATCTACACACTGTCATTCAGATAATACCTTGCATTCAGAAGGAGTTTTTGTGGTGGACTCAGGAATGTCACCTAAACAAGGGACTCTCTGTGACCCGGCCAGAGGCGAGTCAGATTCTAACGACAGATGCCTCGGACAAGGCTTGGGGAGCACACCTCAATGGAAAATGGGTGCAAGACACGTGGCCTGTCAAACTCCAACATTTGCATATCAACTTGAAGGAAATGTTAGCAGTCCAGTTTGCATTGATGGCTTTCAAAGATTTACTTCACCCAGGGCAGCTGTTGATTCAAACAGACAACACTACTGTCATGTGGTACATCAACAAGCAAGGGGGAACCCATTCTTACCCTCTTTGCAGGCAAGCGATGATTTTGTGGGAAACTGCTCAATTTACACCTCAATCTTCAGGCAAGGTTTCTACCAGGAGCACAGAACTCCTTAGCGGATGTGTTGAGCAGACAAATAGTGGATCCTCACGAGTGGAAATTGGATCCTCATGTATTTCAAAAGTTGACAGTGTTATGGGGAACTCCAGACATAGATCTGTTCGCTTCTCCACTAAATTACCAGTTGCCAAAGTTTTGCACAAAAATGTTTCATCACACAGCTTGGAAGGTGGACGCTCTATCTTTCAGTTGGAACAATCTGCATGTATATGCCTTTCCACCTCTGCCTCTTCTTCCCAAGGTACTTTTGAAGGCCAGACAAGACAAGCCAACCATGATTTTGATAGCACCGGATTGGCCTCGACAACACTGGTACCCACTACTGAGGAGTTTAGTACGAGAACCTCCATGGCCTCTGCCTTTGATTCCGCACCTTTTGTCACAAGAGGGCAATCACTTCCTCAATGTCAAGATTCAGTCTCTGCATCTAACAGCCTGGCATATTCTGTTTTAGACTCTGGAGGGTCTCAGCTTCCACAACAAGTTTTGAATGTTATTTTGGAGGCCAGGAGGCCTAGTACCAGGAAAGTTTACACTGATAAATGGAGGAGATTTTTTATTTGGAGCAAGGGAAAGGACTTTGATGTCTCCAAACCTGATTTAAGTGTTGCTCTTCAATATCTTACTGAGTTATTGGACAAGGGTTTGTCTTTCTCCTCGATAAAGGTCCATGCTGCAGCCATTTCTGCTCACTATGATTGTGACTCTCCTTTATTCTCTCATCCTTTGTTTAAGCAATTTCTTAGAGGGGCAAAGAATATAAGACCCCCACGTAGAGCTCCTACTCCTGCTTGGGATCTCAATTTTGTGTTGGAAAAACTTACTCTACAACCTTTTGAGCCTGCAGCTACTGCCGAGTTAAAGTATTTGTCATGGAAAACTGCTTTTTGTTGGCCATTACCTCTGCAAGAAGGGTTTCTGAATTACAGGCCCTCATGGCAGTGGAGCCTTTCCTGATTTTCATAAGGATAGGGTATCTTTGCGTACTAATCCTTCCTTTATGCCTAAAGTGGTTTCTAGTGTGGCCTTAAACCAAACTATTCATTTGCCTACTTTTTATGCAAACCCCCAAAATAAAGGGGAGAAAATTTTGCATACTTTGGATATTCACAGGCAGTTGCGTTATTATTTGAGCAGAACCAAGGAGTTCAGACAGTCTCAGCAGTTGTTTGTTTCTTTTGCTTTGGGTTCACAGGGTAAACCTGTTTCAAAACAAACTATTTCTAAATGGATTGGGTTTTGTATTTCTTTCTGTTATTCCCATCATGGTAAGGAGATTGCGGCTGGAATCAGGCCTCATTCCACTAGGGCTACTGCTACTTCTGCGGCCTTTCTAAGGGGGGTAGCTACAAAAGATATTTTGGAGGCAGCTACTTGGAGTTCAGTGCATACTTTTTCTAAACATTACCACCTTCCTCTTTATTCTAAGTCTAGGGCTGGATTTGCCACTGCAATTTTACATGGCATTTTAGCAGCCCCTAATGCTTTATGATTTTTACCATCCTCCCTTTCCCGTTGCTTTGGGATTCTACCCATAAGTAAGGACTGCAGCAATGTGAGATGAAGAACATAGTACAGTTTTGTACCTACCATAAATGTAGATGTTCGAAGATCCACATTGCTGCAGTCCAATACCCTCCCTCCTTCCCCACTGTAGTTTGACATGGTGCTATGCTTTAGGTGATGGTTGTTGTTGGGCATGTTTTTGGGAGGTATTCTGTTTTTGGCTGTGGCCTTTCTTGTTTGGCCTTCTGACATCTGGGGCAAGAAAAGACTGAGGATATGACGTCGGTCATGCGCCTTTATACCCTGACGCTCTGATCTCAGATCTAGGCGCCCATGACCGACGTCAGCCTAATACTTTGGTATTCAGGCCGACCGAGGACAGCGGACTACCCATAAGTAAGGACTGCAGCAATGTGGATCTTCGAACATCTACATTTATGGTAGGTACAAAACTGTACTTTTTACATTGTTGAGGTTTTTTTTAATTATTTTATGTATTGCTGTTTACTGTAATGATCTTTTTTGCCTGTGACTTTAGACATTTTTCTATGGCTAATACATCCTGTAGAAAGCTTAACATCTGTGTTAGGCTACAGATGCAAGCAAGGGATGTTTGCCTTCACTAAGCCACAGGTTTGGAAGGGGAACTGTCTTGAAGTACAAACTGATATTCCATACATTAGCATAAAATGGGGAGGTGTGGGAAGTTGATTGCTAAGTTGTTTACAGATGGAAAAGCATGCGAGGTCGTTGAGACCTGCTCACTCTTTCAGAGACTTGAAGGTGTTGGCCCTGGAGAGGTGCTTGCTTAACTCCTTGCTTATTTCTATAATATTCTTCTGTCATTCCACTTTGGAGACTTGACATTGAAATTTGTCTGCTTGGACTTTCTGTGCCTCTTTAGAATTGTTTGCCAGGTCTTATCTGGATGCCAGTTCCCAGATTTCCACAGAGGGTCATTTTTATGGAGTGCCTTTTCAGGGACCATTATTACTGCATGGATATCTGTACCGATTTTGTGCATGAGCCTCTTGGCCCTTGAGAAAGAAAGACTTTTTTTCCTTTGTGCACAAAAAGAACATCTGAGCCTGCTACACTTTTTGGTAGATCTGATGCCCATATCTGGCTCATCACTCAGGCTGTTTTTGACTTTTTACTTAGGAATGTTTGGTGTGGCAGCGTCCAGGTTCTTGCACCTCTGTCTGAGAAGCTATCTAGCTCTAGTTTGGCTGCAGTGTTGGGAGGAAGAGAGATTCCCCCTTGAGCAATCCTTGGATTTGGACATTGTGGAAGAGAAGGATATTGCATATTTTGGTTTCTTGCCAATGATGAATCATTGTTTACTGGCTGCCCATACAAAGGATGTCTTTGGAAAATCCTTAATTTAATACAGGAGGATTGCCAGCAGGTAGTGAAAGTTCTTTTGACTACAGACATTATTTTGATGTTCTGGGCATCAAGGAACCCAAACCCCATCCCTCTAGCTTTCCAAGGGTATGAGGTGGCCTCTGTTTTTATTTTATTTTTTATTTATTTTTTTTTTGTGTCTGCAGTCTGATATTAGCCAGAATTGACCAGAAAACTAGAATGTTTCTGTGGAATGGAAGACTAAGTTGGACACTTAAACCCTGGTTGCTGGACTCATTGGTTCTATTCCTGGATTCAGCCAGAGGTTTTAGCTTGGTGCTAGTTAACAGCAGGTTACCCTAGTGATGAAAATCTGTATTTTTTTAAATACCTTTATTAATTTATCACTTGGCACATAGGCACACATGCATTAATAGAAAAGGAAACACATTAACATCTCTTTCCATTTACATATCATTATATATTACATGTTTTTTTTATGTAAAACTGTCTGTCCAGCGTTACATAAATGTCTCAATTTCTGCCTTCACTTAAACCTCACCCTTCCTCCTGAACATTATTCTGCATGTAAAACAATGGCAATGCACAGACTTGGATAAATACACCGTTGGAAGAAAAATGAGATATTCAGAGAGCAAAACCAACGGAGTAACACACTGGCTGAAGTAGATACGTATTTATTACCAAACCAATAAAACTTAGTTACCAAATAAAACTTGGTAAGCACTTTCGCTACTGCTTCATCAGACCATAGACATAGAGAGAAGGCGCCACTGCAGTGTGTACATAGTTCAGGTACCCTTAAGCCAATCGCATGTTAACAGCTGAAGAGCTTATAAAAATAGAGAGAGCATATAATTATATAAAATAGACATAAAATAGCAATAAATACATATAAAAAATCCATATGGAATAATGAGTACATATCAAAAATGAGAATACAAATAAAAAATATTTAAAAATGTGAAGTGAAACGAGGTCAACTCTTAAGGCTATGCGTCCTTTAGTATAGGTCTAAGTGGAACTTTTTCATTAAGTCCACTACCTTGGTTAGTCCTTAGTTTTGTCATCCATTTGACCTCTCTGGTTTCAGTTAGGTTCCTGATGTCACCACCTCTAGCAGTGGGAAAGATTCTATCAATAACCATAAACCTGAAAGTAT
>NC_056749.1:407078319-407103103 GCF_019279795.1 Protopterus annectens
CAGTAGATCACAGGCTGAAATTTGATATACACAGCTCCATAGCAATCCATGCTGAACTCTGATCTCTACTGGTTGAGACCTTTCCAAACACACCGTCAGACTAGCCACAGCAAGATCTCAACTTCTATCTACCCCTCTCTACTGCTCACACATCTTTACAAAACTGCGCAAGGCTGACTTTAATAACCTAGAAGCCTGCTATAATAAAATAGCAAAGTTTGCCAGCAACTACCCCCATAAATCTCATCACTGTTCTGCTGTCCAACAACTGAAGTGGATTGAACTTGCCACCCTGTTAACATTAAATCAGCTCACCTTCACACACCAAATCATTCACAGCCCCAATCACTTGCACTTTCTACCCTGGTCCATCCACATGTCAATACCAGGTCCCTTAGATCTTCAGACAGGCTACTACTAAAAATAACCCAGTCTCGCAACTACCACGGTGACTCCCTCTATTCTAATAAAATAGCCAGGACCTGGAATGCTCTCTCAACACAAAAAACTCTCCCAACTTTTTTTCTTTAAAACAAGAACAAAAGAACATCTCAAATCCACCTAGCTCTGCCCATGTAGTGTTCTCAAATAATTTCTTCTCCCTCCCAGTACTTTTACAACTTCCTCTCCATACGAGTTTAACCTTAGACACAAGCCCTGTTAGACTTTTAACTGCTGCAATGAACAAGGGAGCTCTGTTTTGTACTATGACTTGTCATTATGCAATGTTTGTTTACTACGTTTTTTGATTTTGCTTTGGCCTCTGTTAGTATTCAAATACTCAATTATATGCATTTCTTACATGATATGCTCTGTGATTACCTTAGTATACATAATACTACAAATGTACAAATTTTAGATCTTACTAATTTGTATTACTGTTGTTTGTGGAGCTTTTCTCCCCATGTCTCCACTGAAAACGAGCTCCATGGCCCAGTTGGACACTACCTGGTTAACAAATGTAAATTATATATACATATATATATATATATATATATATATATATATATATATATATATATATATATAGATATATATATATATATATATATATATATAGATATGTATAGATATATATAGATGTGTATATATATATATATATATATATATATATAGATATATAGATATATAGATATATAGATATATATATATATATATATATATAGATATATATATAGATATATATATATATATAGATATATATATGTGTGTGTGTGTAGTACACACACACGCATGTACATACTTCTCCCTTTGAACCAGCAGGCTGAACACAATGTTGTCTTCATGGTAGCTGTCAGTTTAGCCAGAAGAATTTCAGAACTACAGGCTTTAATGTGTAGAGAAGTTTATACAGTTTTCTAATATGGATAAGATGGGGCTCAATACAAGTTTTTTTTTTTTTTTCCCCCCAATGGCTTCAGAGCTAGCCTCAAGTCCAGTTTTCTTTCCAAATTTCCAGGAGAAGGGACAAACTCGCGCATCTGATTAATATGCATAACTTGGTCATCAGACAAAATGAGCAATATGTAAATAGCACACTAGAAATAAATTTAAGGAGCAGGACAGGATTTGCTGCTTCAGTCTTGAAGGGCTTGTGACTTTATTCCTAGGCCTGTGGCCAGACACTGCTTTAACACTCGTAGACATGGTAATGCTGCAGTGATCTCCTAAGAAGAACATGGTTTAGTTTGGTGAGCTCACTTGCTGTGACAGTAGCTGTTTGAGTATAAGCATCACTTCTGCACTTCAGTGTAGGTTCTATCTCACCCTATCATCTGGGTTTTTCCTTGCCTGCATTTATGCATAAGGAAATGAGAGAGCTTTGGGGGGAGGATTTCTACTTGTTCAACATTTTTTTTTCTCATTTTTGGAGAACTATGTTTTATTGCATCTCCACATTACACGAACACATTTATTTACTCTTTTGCCTTTGTTTACTGGGAAAGTTCGGTTCGGTTTAGCTAAATCCCTTTTCAGTGAAGGCCTGAGGAGAAAAGCTCCTCAGATTATTTTTTTAATAAAAATTATCAGGGATTACACACAGAGTGATTGTGTAAAACATTGTACAGGTATTGACAAAAGTATGTGATATTGTAAGCATAGTGTTAAATTTGCAGAGTATATAAGTAATTAAGTATATTTGCTGGTGAATACCTTCTGACCTACAAAAAGGGAGTAAAGATGGTGTAGAATTCTCACCCTTTAGTACCAAGGGTTATTCTGTTATTGTCAGCATGTGGGGGAGACCATCTCTGTTTTTGGGGACATCTGAAGCTATGGCAGTCTAACCAAATGGACATCTGTCTGCAGCTTTGATCCTTGTTATCCAACATCTACTGTTTGAGGTCACACAACTACATACTGAGTTAGAGCATGTCTGACAGCAGATCCAGTTTCCCACCTTCTGTTTCCTTCCATTTGTAAATTCAGAGTTAAAGGATACGTAAGTGATAGACCATTTTCTTTACTTCATCTGCTCTAGAAGCATTACATGGGAACCAAATGTGGCTTTTCTTCCCAAGGAACATTCCGTTGCATCTTTACTGGGAATCTTTAGAAGGCCTGATCCATAAAAGAATTTTTGTTTGGAAGGTTCCATCTGGTTGAGTAATGTTGATATTAATGTTAAGGCCTTGTTAAAGAGATGCTTTTGAAAATCTGGATATAGGGCCCTGCATAAAGAGCAATTTTTTTAAAATCCCATTACCATTATTTGCTCCTTGCTTTGACTAAGTGTTACAATTCCCTAAGGTTTGGGAGCTATGATTGAGAATTGTATGTATTGTTGCTTTCACTGTTATGTGCGTGGTTTAGCTGAATTTTCTTGGAGAGCTAATGACCTTTATTTTAATCAGTAAAGATAAAGGAATATATTGCAGCTTGGGGGCTCAGTTGTGATCTCTACCTTAAAGTTTCAGTCTTGACCTCTTTCAATATCCATGATTTGGTGTTTTCCCTGCATCTTATGGGCATTTTGTGAATAATTGAATTTTCTCCCACCTTCCTCTAAAACATGTTGATTGGCTTTTCTAAGTTGTCAGTATAGTATTTACTCTCCTCTTTGGTCAGGGTCGTTTCTTCATAGGATTATAGTCTTTACAAGACAAGTAAATCTGGTGACCATTTGCACCTTGCTATTGCCGACCCTCATGAAGTACCTTCCAGTTCCTGTTGAGTAAAACAAGTCGAGGGTGCAATAAATTTTCAGGTGTCCATCCAGTCATTGATTTTCTTCTTGAAGGATGTGTGGGTGTCACTCTTTTTAAAATGTAAAAGTAATTTGTTTCAGAGTTGGGATAAAAGTTGTATGTTTGTCCCTTCTACAAGTTTTTGTATGTCAGTAGAGATTTTAATCCTTAAAACGAGTGTTTATGGAGCAGTTTACCTTGCAGCAAGAGATCCAAGTAGGGGTAGGTCCTTAATAGGATGGAATGCAAGGCACAGAACTTAAGAGCCTTTAATATAAGGATAGGACTTTGAGCTTGTTTTAGTAGCAAAGGGTCTTTGGACCAGTGATGTTTATAGTTAGGAACCTCTGAAACTTTTTTCTAGCTGTTTGATGTGTCTGAATAGGTACATGTGGGGAGCAGAGGCTTTGTATTCTAACTGGTATAATTACAAATGAGCATGGAGGAGAAGATTACTTTTAAACTAGATCAAATGCCTCTAGGTAACAAATGACCTAGATCAAAGGCTTCTCTGACTACTAGTGACACATGCTGCACAAAGGAGAGGGAGTTGTTGACCAAGATATGGATTATTAATTAAGTATATATGTGTATAGGACATTTATATTTATATTTATGTTTTTTAGAAAAACATTTTTTAACAATGCATAATAGGCAATATTTATTTGCAATATTTATTTGTAACATCTATTTGTAATATATATTTGTTTGCAAAATGTGAGTGATTGATATATAGGAAGTTAATTGATTTTTGGCGCCAAATTAGCTTTATAAACACACCTAGCTAACTATGCAAATTGGTTCTGATGAAATCTGCCTTAGTGTGGATGAAAGCGCTCAACCTGTGTGGTTTATGTTCGTTGTAATAAACCTGTGTTTTCTGGACTTTGGTGTGGATTCGTACAACAGATTTTGACATTGGTAGTCACTTGTTGGGTTCTTGTTCGAGCTACTGTGGTCTGGGTGGCTGTTTTTTGTTGGTTGTTACACTAACTTCAGTTAAACAGTTGCTACATATGGCCTCTCCTGGATCTCCGTCTGCTTTATTGAGCAGAACCGAATTTGTGACTCTACGTGAAGAAGTGAAATCGCTTAAGGATGACGTCAGCAAGCTGCTCGAACTAGTTGCAACCCTTACCAGACCCGGAGGGAGTTCCGCTAACTTGGAAGCGACTTCACCGGGTTTGAATTTAAACTCTAATGTAAATTTAACTTCAACAAATGTGGTTTCCGCGAATTTGGGTACCACAAACGAACGTACTATAAGGGTTGCTTCCAGCGGTTCGATATCTTACAATGAGGTGGCCGGAATCAGCGAGTTAAGCATTCCAAATGGACAGATACCTAAAAGTCGGGTAGATACGCCAAGTTTGCAGCTTAACTTGGATCCTAACGATCTGGATGCTCATTTGCTAGACGATGGAGAATTAACCTTTGATTTTAGTATTTTTAACTCACACGAAGAAACGCATCGTTTGGGGGCTAAGCCGAAGCATCGGACTGTGATGAAAACCTATTCTTCTAAAGTCAGTCTTGGTGCTGACTGTTTAAAAGGTACTGTGGGGAAAGATAAATGTCCTAGCCCTTGTGGGAAAACTACTAGTTTTAACAACAGTAGTAAACGAAAGGACAAGGGTGTTTTATTATGCAGTAACAACATTACGAAGTATAATAAAAGTAATGAACAATATCACAATGAGTACCTGAATAATTTTTTAAATGATGAGTATGATTTTGGTTTAAAAACTACTACAAACGTAGAAGATAGAAATGGTACCCTAGATAGTGATACTATAAAATCTAGGATTTATTTACTTGGTAAAAAACTGCTAAACATCAAAGGTGTAAAAATTGACAATGGTTACTTGGAGAAATGTTTAAATCTGAAAATTGTGCCCAAAGGGCTAAGATTTTTTAAACTACCTCTAGGAGTTCAATATAATGACGTTGTGCAAAATGAATTTAACCAATTATTTGACTGGTTTGGTTTTGAGTTCATTAAACTGTTGATGAAGTTCAACGATGAAAAGATAGGAAACTTGTGGGAAGAAATAGAACAATTGAATAATGATATAATGCAGGACCCCAGTTTCCCTTGTTGGCAAGAACTTTTTCAAAAACAGTATAGGGTGGCCAAATCCAAGGCCTATGATATATACAACAGAAAGTTGGACAAGTTAGGACGAGATCTAGAAGCATATAAAGCACATAGGGCATACATTTGGCCCCAAAACAGGACCAATAAAAAAGAGATACGTCATGAAGTGTACAGAGGTAGGAATTCAAGGAGGGATGTGGAAGAGAATTTTCAAGGGGGAAGATTCCATCAGGCTCCCATGTACCGCAAACGAAGATAGAGAGCGAAATAGGGTGGCCTAAGGGAAGTTCCAGGTACACCCCCTTACCTAAGGAATGTTGGTTTAGTTCTACAGTGATTTCTGAGTGTGGGGTAGTTGGTGCAAAAGAAAAGAGTGTGGTCAACACAGTTGTAATAGACACCCAGGAGAGTGGGGGGATGTGTGACAAAATGAGTGGGAACATTTTAACTGAAGCTGAAAAGAATAAGAGTGTGGAAGTGGGTGACACAGTAGATATTGATAATCACCCATTGGAGGTAGAGACTAGTGTTGTCAGCAAGGTTGTCACCCATTCCTTCTCTGGTTTTAAAGTATACAACTTTACAGATTTCCACATTGGGCAGGACTTCTTTTCTCTGTTTAGCAAAGGCATGAAATTCATTCCAATGGCCAGATTCAAAGTAGTGGATGCCATCAAGGAAGTGAAACTATATTGCAGGAGACTTCAGTTAGCCCTTCAATTTAAAGATACATCTAGTGACAACCTCAATAATAAATTGGTTAGGAAAAGTGCATACATTCCAGTTAGCAATGCAGAGGTCAATAACTACGAGAGGATGGTATGTAAGGATATATACCACCTGTGTGGACACATACGGAGAGACCCTTGGTATGGTACATTATTCACTGACAATCTTACAAGTGGAGAGAGAGCTTGCTTGGAACAGATTGTGGCCAACAGAGATATTAGGATAATGAAGCCTGATAAAGGGGGAGGTTTGGTGATATATGATTCGGAAACCTATATTCAAGCTATCCAAGACATCCTGTTCAATTCAGGTAATTACGAACAGATTTCCCTGAATCAGATCAATATAGGATATCATAGGATAGATTTAATTATTGAGGAATACCTACTTGACAACCGCATCACGAATGAGGAATATGAATTTATAAGAACTGAGTACCCTGTGATGGCAAAAATAGTCGGTATACCCAAAATACATAAAAACATCAACCACTCCCCCTTTAGACCCATCATATCAGGATCAAAATCAAAAACATTTAACATAGGGGTAGCTATTGACCACTGGTGTAAACATGTTTATTCCAATGTTACACACCTAACTAAAGACTCTTGGCATTTTTTGGGCAAGTTAAAACATGACATATGGTCCTCAGATTTGATATTCCTGACTATTGACGTACAGGACTTGTTTTCATGTATTCCTTATACCACTGGACTTGAATACTTTGAAAGCAGTTTGAGGAAACATTCCAATTTAACATGGGACAAAATTTGTTTGATACTAAGCATGATGGGTTTGGTTCTCACAAACAATTACATCCAGTTTGAGGGTGAGTACTTTAAACAAACTAGGGGAGTAGCCATGGGAGCATCGTGTGCTCCCATTTTCGCAAACCTTGTCATGCTTGAGTGGGAAGAACAATTTGTATTATCTAGCCAATATTCCAAACATATTGCATTATACACACGGTTCCTAGATGACCTGTTTATTATCTGGAAAGGTCCTGGAGAGGATATTCCCTGTTTTATGTCCTATTTAAATGGTACAACGGACTTTTTAAGATTCACGTATAAAATGGAGAAGTACGGAATTCCTTATTTGGACACCTACATCAGTAACTCTGATGAGGGATTCAAGTCTAAAATTTATAGGAAAACAACCTTCTCCAATGATTACTTACAGTTTGGTAGTAATCATCCTCCACACATTTTTAAAAATGTCCTTAAGGGGCAATGCATTAGAGTAGCAAGGATGTGCTCCACTAGACAAGACATGGAAAATCAAATGGAAACAGTAGCAGGGATGTTTTTGGCCAGGGGATATCCAGCTACTTTGGTGGAGGACGTTACCAGATATGTGATTGGATTATGGGGCAATAGGTATATTCCCTTGTTAGGGAGTAACTTTGTTGGTGACACCATTAGGGAGACCTCAAGTCCTAGGAGGAACGTGTGTGTGATAATGTTTAGCCCATATTCCAACTTAGTCAAGGAAATTCTAAGGAGACATTGGGATGTTTTTTCAAGTAACGATAATACTTCCACAATATTAGGGAGATACCCTGTCTGTGTATTTAAAACCTCAGGAAATTTAAAGAGAATTATTGAAGGTGGGAAATTGAATAAACACGACAGGGAAGACCAACATAATAGTAAGTGTGGAAGATGTAAATATTGTCAATATATAAACAGCAACAGGATTACTAAACTGGAAAATTACAATAAAACTGTATGCCATGGTAAGAAAGGAAATTGCAATTCCATGCGGGTGGTGTATTTAGCTTCTTGTTCCTGTTGCCCGGCTTACTACATTGGCAAGACGGAAAGGAAGCTTAAGACCCGCATATACGAACATATGTATAAAATCAACAAAGTTGACCCAAAAAATGCATTAAGCAAACATATCAGCGAAAAGGGCCTAGAACATAGTTTTACCTTCAAAATTATTGATCAAATTGAGGTTAATGCACATGGGGGTAACTGGAAGATTGGTTTGTCGTGTTTAGAAACTAAGTGGCAGATTTTATGTGATGCCACTTCGTGGCCGGGTTTGAATGAAAGCATTAGTATCAAACCTTATCTGCTTTTGGAAAGGGGTTAGCATCTTTTAGATACTGTTTAGATAAATTTATGACAACTTACACTTTACAGTATATTTGTATATTTTTATGTACATATTTTTATGATTTTATCCATACATTTGTATTGTAACTATATGGATTATCAATTAAGTATATATGTGTATAGGACATTTATATTTATATTTATGTTTTTTAGAAAAATATTTATGCATAATAGACAATATTTATTTGCAATATTTATTTGTAACATCTATTTGTAATATATATTTGTTTGCAAAATGTGAGTGATTGATATATAGGAAGTTAACTGATTTTTGGCGCCAAATCAGCTTTATAAACACACCTAGCTAACTATGCAAATTGGTTCTGATGAAATCTGCCTTAGTGTGGATGAAAGCGCTCAACCTGTGTAACTTGTGTGGTTTATGTTCGTTGCAATAAACCTGTGTTTTCTGGACTTTGGTGTGGATTCGTACAACAGATTTTGACAGTGGTAGTCACTTGTTGGGTTCTTGTTCGAGCTACTGTGGTCTGGGTGGCTGTTTTTTGTTGGTTGTTGACCAAGATGCCAATATCCCGGACTACCATGTTAGTTTGGAGCTGTTATTGGCAGTACCGTGAGTAGATGAGGGTTGTTTACCAAATGAGGCAGTACTGTACTTTTTAAGTTTAATTTTATCCATTTTTCTGTACACCATTTGTTTGTAGGGAATAGTTCTTGCTGCAGTGATATTTTCATCTTGAAATGGTTAAACAAAAACACCATCCTACTTAGAGATAGAAGCAAATTTAGTTCACCATAGCTGTGGGTTTATAGTTTAAAGGTTAGGGAAGTATAGTGCCGAAAGAAGGGGTATCAGTACCAAGCCTGTGGTTCACAGTTAGGACATCTTCCTCAAAGTTCTTAGGTAAAGGAATTTGAATAACCATTTCTCTGGTAGAATTATCAATAAATTTGTCTGCATGTGTTTTAGATATGGCCTTGGTGTCAAAGTGAGTGATGCCATCTTGGATTAGCTCAGAACATTGCTGGGTGTTGCATCTTAATTTTTTGGTGTAGTTTAGGAAATATTTATTATAATTCGTTTCACTTGTTAGTTTAATTTAGTGTTTTATTTTGATCTTCTTGATGGTAGTTATTTAGTTCTCTGCTGACCTTTTTGATTGCATCTTTTTGTATGTTGATATTTTCTTATAGTCCTTTAGAAGTTTATTTTTTTACATTTTGTTAGAGTTTATTTATGCTAGTGAACCACCAAGGTGCTTTGTTTTTAAATTTCCGATTGTATGTGGTCCTAGTGGTAGCTGTGTTGGGACTGTGATATTAAGTCCAGTTTCAAGAGCTTATCATAATATCTGAGTAAGTTTGTGTTTGTAGTCCTTAAATTCAGAATTATACACTGGAGTTTATGAAACATGAAAGGAGACGGTCCCTAATTTGTTTTATGATCAGATTTAACCAGAGATGGAGATGTTATAGTAGTGGGACATAAGGCGGCTGTGTTAGTGAGTACAAAATCTAGAATGTTTCTTTTCCTGTGGTCTGGTTTGCCATTTTAGAGCATGCTTTATTGCGTCTAGGAATTTTTGGGTATACCCCAGCTTTTGAGGTATAAGTGCAACAGTTTTTTTCAATAGATAAATTAATTTGCTCATGATAAAGCTGTTTATTTTGGGAAGTTCTATGAATACATATGGGAGACTCTTGTGGTACTTAGGAGCAGGCCATAAACTGGATTTCATTTATGTTGAGCTGCAGTTCACTAAGTTTAGTTTACACGTCTGATTTCTTGCCAGGTTGTGATAACATCTTTGTAGTTTCCCACTGTTCTGATTACGTAGAAAGCACTAAACTTAAGTAAGGAAGGTGTGTTGCCTTGACAATGGAACCAAGTCTCAGTTACAACACGGGAGTGGATGCATTCAAGTTGCAGGATAGCCTCGAGGTTAGACAGTTCATTAAGGTTTCTGGGCAGCACCCTGATATAGTCAGATTTAGAATTTACAATTCTTTTACCAGCTATGTTGGAATGCCCATTAACTGAACTTTTCCTTAAAAAAGGCACAATTTTCATAACCAGGGATTTGTTCAGGAAGTACAAACATTGGAACAAGAGGTAGACGTCATCCCTCTGAAAGCAAGTGGACTTGTCAACCATCTCATCCCACAGTGATACATACATAGGACCTTCTTAGAAAGGTGCCAAAAGTGTTGAAGCCAATTACAATTTTTTTGTATCATTTTGGGTGAAGGTAGGATTCCAGTGAAGATAGGATTCCAGTGAAGACCAATGTTTTGCCTGCATTTAACACATGCATAATGACATCCAACATGGCTCTCTAGATGTCCCTCAGGGTAGAGTACCGCAAGTCGTTCATGATCATGTGGTCTACCACTAGGTCATATTCATATTTATGTAGTTTGAAGAGCTGTAGACTCCTCTTGCCATTGTGGATCATGGCTCTGGATTAGACAACAGGATCCATGGTACAGCATAGTTATCCAGTTGACATTAAAGCTGACAACATGGCTTTTGCAATGGGTACAGAGTTTTGATTTTAAATAGTTGGAGTGTGTTTTTTGTTTATGTAGTCATATAAGGAAATGTGTAAAAGCCTTCAGTTGGTGTAAGATACTGTGTTTTGTATTTTAGAGAGAAGCAATGATGTCCACAGAATGGCCCCTTATATCTTTCTGACTTGTGTGTGTGTGCCCAAAGTGTAGACATTTTGTTTATTATGGATAGACATTTTCTTATGTTAAAACATTGTTATGTCATCTTGATAGAAAGTACACAGGCTGAATGTGCAACAATCATCTTTTTTTTTTTCTCATAGTCTTAAGGAGTCACAATGTAGCTTCAGTGCCTTTGCCAAATGTTGGACTTCGACGCAGTGGTCAGATTGAAGGCGTCCGACAGATGCACATTAATGCTCCTCGGAGTCAGATGGCAACAGAAAGGGATCTTATGGCCTGGAGTAGGAGAGTCATGGTCAATGAATTGCATCCAGGAGTTGGCAGGTAGGAGAAGCACAGAGATTGTGCATTCTGATGGCATTATGGCATTTCAGCAAGGTTATATGTGCAATTCAGCTAAATATTTTGTGATCAACTTTGGGCAAGTGGGGAAATTGGGTCTCATCTGTGATGGTATTGGTAAAACTGTGCATAGTGTAGGAATATTTTAATGTAATTATTTTATTAAGCATCTAAATCACGCTGAGATAAAAGGTGCACTGTGGGGATAAGTCAGGCAAAATGGTTCCCGTGTGAAAACTTAGGTTAATTTTTCAGAAGTACCAATCACCCTAAACATTATGGTGACATGTAAGGAAAATCCACATGAGCCAAAGGAGAACTTGTGTCAACAGCACAGCAACTAGAGGCTGTCGTTTAATCTTAAAGTTGAAAGGCGGCAGCATTGCTCACTGGACCCCTTTGCTGGTGAGAAGTTAAAGTACAGATTGATAGAGCCATTTCATAAAAGCTTAATGCATCATGGCTAATCACTGAAACAAATTGACCTGTATCCGTTATCAATAAAACCTTGTAAGAATGGAAAAACATCAAAAATTGTAACACATTTGTAACAATATAAAGGTCTTAAAAATGAGATAGAAAAAATGATAATTGCAGACCAGAAAAAATATTTTTATAATATGCAGGCATTTTGCTCATCACAGCGTAGACAGTTTTAGAATAGTGTCGACAGAGTAACTAAACCAGGTAGGTAAGCCCAACTAAATTCATTACTTGAAACATGTTAGAGCATTTCATATAGAATACATTCTTCAGTTAGTTTATGACCTTTGTAATTGCCAGCAAACACCTACATTCCCACTGTGACTTGCAACTAAATTTAATGGCGCTTTCAGTTTACAAAACAGTCTGTACATTAGCTTCAGAAACCAATAAAACTTAATACCCTAGTCCCACTTAACCTTACTGGGTTAGTATTTGAAAATAGTGTCAGATGTCAATATCTAAAAATAAGCGCCTACTCTCTAGAGAGAGAGAAAAAAAGTCCATTCCATTACACATAGGTAGTACCTCAGTGGACTTAAAATATAGACCCATTGCTACTTTGTCAGTTCTCAGAAAAAAATGTGGAAAATGTATTCATGAGCAAAATCTTCAATATGCATCAACTTCAGGTTGAAAAAGAAAGTCGGAGGTTGTGTGGAGTGTTTGAAGGCAGGGAAGAACTAGACTGTTTAGAATGCCACTTCTATTTTAACAAAATCCTGAGTGCATTTGCACAGAAGTTGGGTATTAAAAGAGCTTATTGAAGCTGTCCGTTTTACAGTAAATCAGTCCATTTTTGTTAAGCATATGGATATACATCAAAATGGAAAAGGATGGTGAAACAGAAGAAGGGTGCAGTTTGAGAAGTAAGGCAGGGATAGAATTTTGGATTTGTGTCCTTAAGGAGAGAAAACAACTGTACAGATTATTGATGTCCTTCAAGGATGCATCTGCAGTCATAACATATGGGTTGTCCTGCCTCAGGCAGCCCTTCGGTCGTCCATATTCCAAAGTCTGGGTCTGGCCTCGGCTGATGTCGCACTTTCCCTGACGTCAGAGCTTCTGGGGTATAAAGGCATCAGCCGACGCCATTTTCCTCAGTCTTTCTTGCCGCGCGGTTCCCGAAGCAGAAGCTGTTCGCAAGTGCTGGTCGGTCAGATCCAGAGATTTCAGCTACCGAAGACTTCTAAAAAAGCTAAGTACCCCGTTGGGGACTCTTTCTTGCCTCAGCCGATGTCAGACAAAGTAAATAATTGTTTAACTTGTGGGAAACAAATACCTCATAAGGATTTCCATTCTTACTGCCTTCCTTGCTTAGGCCCAGACCACGACGTATCAGCTTGTTTAGCCTGTGCCTCCTTCAACCGACGGACTCTTAGACGTCGGTCGGAGTTTGCAGAAGAGTTTTTTGGATCCGCTTTTGCATATAAAATGCTGTCGGAGACTCCGACTACGCATTTGGCAAAAAAACGCAAGGAAAAGGACCGACACTCGCGGCCCGCGGTTTCGGCTGAAACCACGGTTAGGCCTACCGCGAGTGTCTGTGTTTCGGCTGAAACAGAGTCCTCGGTTCTTACTTCTGCCGAAAACATACCTCCGACAACCGAGGCCAGAGCGGCCCCGGCTGAGTCGGCTACAGAAATCCCTACCGAAGAAGCAAGCGCACAAGAATTGTCCGACACCATTCCATTGGACATTTCTACTCCTGCACGTGGGGCAGCTAGGCCCCCTGCTTCTATGTCTATTAAGGCCTTCTCCAGGGCTAAAGCTGCCAAAATTTCAAAAGCTTTACCTGCCAAATCTACTTCTCAGAGACCTTCCTCAAGTTCTCAGATTCTCAGCCTTGCTGAGGACCTTATATCTTTGATTAGGGGTTCCCAACCTCACCCAGACAGGGCCTCCCACCCTCCTCCCGAAAAAAGGCCTAGGACTGAACCTCCTGAACCTCTCTCCTCTGATTATTCCTCGGATGGATCCGATTTATCAGACCATCAGGAAGGGCCATATTCACCATGTGAGGATTCAGATGCAGAAGACTCTATTCCTTCTGCCTCCCCTCCTGAAGAATTTTCCTTTGGGGAGACTTTACACTCAATGAGGGAACACTTTCAATGGCAGGGTCAGGATTTTTCTGATTCTAGAAAAAGATTAAGGACATTTTTACATTTGCCACAGCATAGGCCTTTAGCCATACCACCTGTGCTAACTGTAGTTGATGATGCGTATAATGATGTCAGTTCTGCCCCTGATTCTCTTCCCCGGCCCCTGCCAAACCTGACAGATATTACAGGGTCCCGGATTCTCACTTCCACTTGTATAAAGCCCATGCTGCAGACCCAGAAACTATTTCTCAGGGCCCAAAAGGTGTTGCAGCTGCCACTGCCAAAAACCCCCTACCCTCTGAAAGAGAGTCAAGAGCATTAGAGAGATGGGGTAAAAAGGTTTATACGTCTGCTACTCTTTCTGCCAGGGCATTAAACTGTCAATTCCATATGATACAATACCAGGAATATTTGTTAGATCAGCTGAATAAAAAGCTTTCTTCTCCTGAACCTTTAGACTGTAAGTCCCTTCAGGATTTGGTACACAACTCTCAGCAGGTCAGTAATCATTTCTTAAAATGTGGCTATGATGCACTGGAGGCTTCATTTAGATCAGCTATGACTGGGGCAGTAATTCAGAGGCATGCCTGGCTAAAAGAGCAATCCTTGCCAGACCATGTCAAGGCTAAACTACTAGATGCTCCAATGGAGAAACAAAGTTTATTTGGCTCCCCTGCACAGGAGATTCTAAAGAAAGTGGAAGAAAAAGCAAAATCTGTGCAAACAGTAAAGGATTTTCTGCAAGTTCAACCTCCGAGGTTCAGTAGAAACTGGCCTTCAAAGAATTGGTCCTTTCCAGACACCTCCAGAGCACAGAGGGGCAGGAATAGACGCCCAAGAAATCAAAGGGTGCCTACAGGGGTCGTCAATGGCAGCTTGCCAACCAGAGGAGTACTGCCACAGCTGCAACTACAACCACTTCCACAGGACAGACACAATGACTTGACTCTGATTCCGCCTACCAGGGAACAACTGGAAGCACCCTTGGGCGGAAAGCTGGCTTTATTCTCGAAAAACTGGCATTGCATTACAAAAGACACATGGACATTGCAAACAATAGACAAAGGATACAGGTTTCACTTCCACGCTTTACCGAAAAGGAGCAGAATGCCAAACCTTCCACCAAACCAGAAGCCAGAGGCTTTAAGACAAATCAACAATTTACTTCAGATGAAAGCGATAGAAAGGGTACCATCTATGGAACAAGGCCAAGGATTTTACTCCAGATTATTCCTGGTACCAAGAAAAGAAAACCAATGGAGGCCTATTCTCGACCTGTCCGCGCTCAACACTTACCTCATTGTGCCAAAATTCAAAATGCTGACCCTACAGCAACTTCTTCCCATGTTGGGCAAAGAGTCTTGGCTGGTGACTCTAGATCTCAAGGAGGCATACCTGCACGTCCCTATACGACCAGATTGCAAAAGACACCTCAGATTTCTTGCAGGATCAGAGCATTATCAAGTCTCAGCAATGCCATTTGGCTTATCTACTGCGCCCAGAGTATTCACGAAATGCCTGGCATCAGTAATTGCACATTGCAGGCTTCAGGGAATTCAAATCTACCCATACCTGGACGACTGCCTAATACAAGCGGACAACAAGGCAAAACTAATAAAGGATTTGGCCTATGTCATACACCTGTTACAGGCCTTGGGATACACAGTCTACATCCAGAAGTCAAGACTAGTGCCATCCCAAAGGATAACCTTTTTGGGAGCAGATCTGGACACAATAACTCAGATGGCTTTTCTCACAGAAGAAAAACAAAAGCAACTCCCAGACTACTTCATAGCTCTGACAAGACAAGCTCAGCTTACTGCAAGGAAAGTCCTGCGGGCCCTGGGTTACATGGCATTCTGCATAATCTTGATCCCGCATGCCAGGCTGCATATGAGGAAATTACAATGGTACCTAAGGAATGTATGGTCTCAACACAGGCACAGTCTAGAAACCATGATACCAATCATTCCATGCCTGAAAAAGGAAATGTCCTTCAAGGATGCATCTGCAGTCATAACAAATGGGTTGTCCTGTCGTCAGGCAGCCCTTCGGTCGGCCGGATTCCAAAGTCTGGGTCCGGCCGCTGATGTCACACTTCACCCGGCGTCATCTCTGCTGGTCTTGGGTATAAAGGCATCAGCCGGCGCCATTTTCCCAGTCTTTCTTGCGCGTGGCGCCCGAAGCAGAAGCTGTTCGCAAGTGCGGTCGGTCAGATCCAGAGATTACTACTACCGAATACTACTTGAAGACTTCTAAAAGCTAAGTACCCGTTGGGGACTCTTTCTTGCCTCAGCCGATGACAGAAAAAGTCAATAACTGTTTAACTTGTGGGAAACAAATACCTCATAAAGATTTCCACTCTTACTGCCTGCCTTGCTTAGGCCCAGACCACGGCGTAGCAGCCTGTTCGCCTGTGCTTCCTTCAACCGAGCGGCTTAGGCGTCGGTCGGAGTTTGCTGAACAGTTTTTCGGCTCAGATTTTGCGTACATTATGCCGTCGGATCCTCCGACTACCCAAATTGTTAAAAAACACAAAGAAAAAGACCGACACTCGCGGTCCGCGGTTTCGGCTGAAACCACAGTTAAGCAAGCCGCGAGTGTCTCTGTTTCGGCCGAAACCGAGAAAACCGGTCAATCTTCAGCCGAATCCATGACTACTACTGAGGCTCCTGCTACCTTAGTTGAATCGGCCCTGGAAGTTTTGCCTACTACTGTGGTTCCTAGTGATTTATCAGACACCATCCCTTTGGATGTCTCTACCCCAGCACGTGGTGCTGCTAGGCCTCCTGCAGCCATGTCTATTAAGGCCTTTGCCAGGGCAAAAGCAGCCAAAACTGTTAAATCAGTGCCTGTTAAGCCCCCCTCACACAGGCCCACTTCTAGTTCACAAATGCTTACTCTGGCAGAGGATTTAATATCCTTAATTAGGGGATCCCAATCTCACCCAGACAGGGCCTCTCAGCCCCCAGAAAAGAGATCTAGAGCAGAGCCCCCCGAGCCAGTGTCCTCTGATTATTCTGCGGATGACTCAGACATTACAGACCAGCCAGAGGCTCCTTTTTCTACTTATGAAGATTCAGATGCTGAAGAATCCATTCCATCTGCCTCTCCACCAGAGGAATTTTCCTTTGGGGAAACCTTACATGCCATGAGAGAACAATTCCAATGGCAGGGACAAGATTACTCAGGTTCAAGAAAAAGGCTTAGGACTTTTCTGCACTTACCACAACATAGGCCCTTAGCTATACCTCCAGTACTGCCTGTTGTGGATGATGCATTTAATGATGTTTGCACTGCTCCTGATACTTTACCTCCAGCCCCTGTCAAACCAGATAGATTTTACAGGGTGCCTGACACTCATCACCACCTATACAAGGCCCCACTGGCAGATCCTGAGACTATATCCCAGGGGCCTAAGGCAGTAGCCTCAACCTCAGCAAAGAACCCTATTCCTTCTGAAAGGGAATCCAGGTCCTTAGATAGATGGGGAAAAAAAGTTTACACCTCTGCTACTCTCTCAGCTAGAGCTTTAAACTGTCAGTTTCATATGATCCAATACCAAGAGTTTATGCTTGATCAGTTAACTAAGAAGCTGTCCTCTGATGACTCCTTAGATAAGAAATATGTTTTAGAAATGGTGAATAATATCCAACAGGTTAGTAACCATTCTTTAAAATGTGGCTATGATGCACTGGAGGCTTCATTTAGATCAGCCATGACTGGCACAGTGATAAGAAGGCATGCATGGTTGAAAGAACAGGTCTTGCCGGATCATGTTAAAGCAAAGCTGTTAGATGCTCCTATGGATAAGGCCAGTCTATTTGGTACACCTGCTCAGCAAGTAATGAAGAAAATGGAAGAGAAGGCAAAATCTGTACAAACAGTTAAGGATTTCTTACAGGTTCAGCCCCAAGGTTTAGCAGGAACTGGCCTGCCAAAATTGGTCCTTTCCAGACTCCTCAAAATCTCAAAGAGGCAGGAATAGGCGGCTCTAGAGGCAGAAATCAATCCAGAGGAGGTGCCTACAGAGGACGACAGTGGCAAGGCAATAACCGAGGCACAGACACAACCACTGCCACTGCAACAGGACAATCACAGTGACTTGGCTCTGACACCGCCTACCAGGGAGCAAATAGCAGCACCTTTAGGCGGAAAGTTAGCCTTATGTTCGAAAAATTGGCACTATATCACAAAAGACAAGTGGATTTTGCAAACCATAGACCCAAGGCTACAGGTTCCACTTCCACACCTTACCAGTAAAAAGAGGAATGCCAAACCTACCTCCAAATCAAAAAACAGAAGCTCTAAAGCAGATAGCGGAATTAACAAAGATAAGAGCTG
Organism: Protopterus annectens; assembly: GCF_019279795.1. Classification (NCBI taxonomy): domain Eukaryota; kingdom Metazoa; phylum Chordata; order Ceratodontiformes; family Protopteridae; genus Protopterus; species Protopterus annectens. The sequence goes on from NC_056749.1 coordinate 407,096,387, forward strand.
TGGAAAGAGTACCAATAACAGAACAGGGCAAAGGATTCTACTCCAGACTCTTCCTAGTACCAAGAAAAGAGAAAAGTTGGAGACCTATTCTCGACCTGTCCGTCTTAAACACATACATCATTGTCCCAAAATTCAAAATGCTGACCCTACAGCAACTTCTTCCCATGCTGGGCAAGGAGTGTTGGCTGGTAACTCTAGATCTCAAGGAGGCATACCTGCACGTCCCCATACGACCAAATTGCAGAAGATACCTCAGATTTCTTGCAGGATCAGAGCATTATCAATTCTCAGCATTGCCCTTTGGCTTATCTACTGCCCAGAGTATTCACAAAATGCCTGGCATCAGTAATCACTCACTGCAGGCTACAGGAATCCAAATTTATGCATACCTGGGCGACTGCCTGTTACAAGCGGACAACAAAAGCAAGCTGACAACAGATTTACAAAGAGTCATTTGCTTACTACAAGCCCTGGGATACACAGTCAATTTACAAAAGTCAAGACTGATACCATCCCAAACAAGAACATTCTTGGGTGCGAATTGGACACAGTAAAACAAATGGCATTCCTAACTGCAGAAAAACAAAACAACTCCCTCTTTACTTCTTGGCATTAACAAAGCAGAACAAACTAACAGCAAGAAAAGTACTGCAGGCCTTGGGCTTCATGGCATCATGCATAATCTTGGTCCCACATGCCAGACTGCATATGAGAAAGCTACAGTGGTACCTAAAGAATTTATGGTCTCAACACAGGCACAGCTTAGAAACCGAAATTCCACTAATCCCATGCCTGAAACAGGAGTTCCTATGGTGGGCTCAAGCATGCCAGTCAAACCCAGGCTTACCCTTCCACAACTTTCAAGCAAGCCAAACCATCACAACGGACGCCTCAGACCTAGGCTGGGGCACATGTTGGACAAATGCATACAAGGATTGTGGACTCAAGACCAGCTGCACCTGCACATAAACCAAAAAGAAATGCTGGCAGTAAAACTAGCAATCCAGAAATTCAGACCATTCCTCAAAGAAGGCCATTTAATGATAAGGACAGACAACACCACAGTCATGTGGTACATCAACAAACAGGGAGGCACTCATTCATACCCCCTACGCAGAATGACTCTGGACCTTTGGAATATGGCTCTGAGCTACAACATCCAGTTACAGGCAATATTTGTGCGGGAAAGAAAACACCCTAGCAGACATGTTAAGCAGAACCACCTCGGATGCTCACGAATGGATGCTACACCCAGACATCTTCAAGGCCATCACAAAGAAATGGGGAATGCCACAAATAGACCTATTCGCATCCCCACTCAATCACCAGCTCAAAAAATTCTGCACAAGGACATACCACCCACTTGCATGGAAGGTGGACTCTCTATCCTTCAGTTGGAAAGGCCTGACAGCATGTGCATTTCCACCTCTTCCTTTGATGCACAAGGTACTACTGAAAATCAAAGAGGAACGTCCAAGGATAATCCTGATAGCTCCGAATTGGCCAAGACAACACTGGTATCCATTGCTCAGGAGCTTGTCTCGGGGGGAGAATGTGGTCAATACCCCTGATACCTTTGATGTTAACTCAGAACAACTACAACATCATGCACCCAAACCTAAAAACCTTGCAACTGACTGCCTGGAATACCACATAGCAGCAACTAACCCAGACCTATCCCAAAGGGTTAAAGACATTATCCTTGAAGCCCGCAGACCTTCAACAAGAAGGAACTATGCAGGAAAATGGAAAAGGTTTGTCATTTGGAGTACTGAAAGAGGAAAAGATGTGTCGAACATAGATATTGCTAACATCCTGGAGTACTTGGCAGAGCTTCTACATACAGGCCTGTCCTATTCCTCCATCAAGATACATGCATCAGCTATTTCAGCAGAATACAGCTTCGATCCACCTGTCTTTTCGCATCCTCTACTCAGGCAGTTCCTCAGAGGGATCAAGAATGTTAAACCTCCTAGGAAACCACCATTCCCAGCATGGGACTTGAATTTTGTGCTAGAAAAATTGACACTCCCTCCATTTGAACCAGCAGCAACAGCAGATCTTCAACACCTATCATGGAAAACTGCTTTCCTACTGGCAATTACTTCAGCAAGGAGGGTTTCGGAACTACAGGCCTTAATGGCAATACCACCCTTCCTAATCTTCCATCAAGATAGGGTGTCCATGAGAACTAATCCTACATTTATGCCTAAGGTGGTATCCAGAGTCTTTAAACCAGGCAATCCACCTACCTACCTTCTTTCCCAATCCACAGAACAGGGGGGAAAGACTGCTCCATACCTTGGATGTACATAGACAGTTACGCTACTACCTGGACAGAACCAAAGGTTACAGAAAAACTGACCAGCTTTTAGTAGCCTATGCAACAGGAAGGGAAGGAAAAGCAATTTCCAAACAGACAATCTCCAAATGGATAGGAAATTGCATAAGATTCTGTTACTCCTGCCATGGAAAACCAATTCCACAGAACATAAGACCTCATTCTACAAGGGCTACAGCCACTACCACAGCTTTCTTACGAGGTGGCAACCAAGGACATTATTGAGGCTACTTGGACCTCCGTGCATACATTTGCCAAGCATTATAATTTACCTCTATACTCTAGATCCCGAGCAGGGTTTGCCACTGCTGTACTGCAAGGGATCCTAACTACACCATAATTTTTCTTCCTCCTCCCTAGTTTGGCTATGGTATTCTACCCATTTGTTATGACTGCAGATGCATCCTTGAAGGACATAGTACAGTTTTGTACCTACCATAAATGTAGATGTCCGAACAGGATAGCATCTGCAGTCAGGATCCACCCTCCTTCCCTCTGTGGTACTCCTAGGGTATTTACCCTCCAAATAGCTAGCTGGGGCGTCTCTTATGGTGTATTTGTTTGTATATATGTACATACATGCTTATTTTTTGTGTTTGCCTTCTACTTTTTTGGAATCATTGGCATTTATCCAAAATTTAGCTTTCCAAGAGGGCAACTGGCATCTGGGGCAAGAAACACTGAGGAAAATGGCGTCGGCTGATGCCTTTATACCCGAAGACCAGCAGAGATGACGTCGGGTGAAGTGCGACATCAGCCGAAGCCGGACCCAGACTTTGGAATCCGGCCGACCGAAGGGCTGCCTGACGACAGGACAACCCATTTGTTATGACTGCAGATGCTATCCTGTTCGGACATCTACATTTATGGTAGGTACAAAACTGTACTTTCTTGTGGTGGGCTCAGGCCTGCCAGTCCAACAGAGGGTTGCCTTTCAACAAACCACAACCAAGGCAGACCATCACCACGGACGCCTCAGACCTAGGATGGGGAGCACACATGGAGGACAAGTGTATCCAAGGCCTATGGTCTCGAGACCAGCTAAACTTGCACATAAACCTAAAGGAGATGCTGGCAGTGAAGCAAGCAATCGAGGCATTCAAACCATTCCTCCAGCAAGGACATCTGCTGATAAGGACAGACAATACCACAGTCAAGTGGCACATAAACAAATAGGGAGGCACGCATTCCTACCCTTTATGCCGGATGGCAATGGACCTGTGGAACCTAGGCCTGAATCTCAACATCCAGCTGCAGGCTAAATTCGTACCAGGAAAAGAGAATTCACTTGCAGACAGCTTAAGCAGAACTACCACGGATGCTCACGAATGGATGCTGCATCCAGACATCTTCAAACTCATAACAAACAAATGGTGAATGCCAGAGATAGACCTGTTCGCCTCCCCAGTCAACCACCAACTGAAGAAATTCTGCTCAAGGATATACCACCCACAAGCCTGGAGGGTGGACTCTCTCTTTCAGCTGGAATGCCCTAACAGTGTATGCATTCCCACCTCTCCCATTGCTGTACAAAGTTCTACTGAAGATCAGGGAGGAACAGCCAAAGGTGATACTAATAGCTCCAGACTGGCCAAGGCAGCACTGGTATCTGCTACTGAGAAGCATGTCTCGGGCAAACTCATGGCCTCTACCCCTATTGCCTCTTCTAACGCAGAACAACTTCAAGACCCTGCATCCAAACTTGAAAACACTGCAGCTAACTGCCTGGAAAATTGTTTAAAACAAAACCAAACTGTCTTATCTCAGAGGGTCAAGGACATTATCATGGAGGCTCGCAGACCCTCCACAAGGAAGACATACTCAGCAAAATGGAAGAGATTCCTCATTTGGAGCACATCAAAGGGTACAGATGTCACACTGGCAAACCTAGCGCACATCCTAGAATACTTAGAACTGTTCCACAATGGCCTGTCCTATTCTTCCATTAAGATTCATGCTTCAGCAATTTTAGCAGAGTACAATATGGATCCTCCTATCTTCTCACCCTCTCCTCAGACAATTTTTAAGAGGGTTCAAAAATGTAAAACCTCCAAGGAGACCCCCTCTGCCTGCATGGGATCTCAATTTTGTGCTGGAAAAATTAACACTGCCCCCTTTTGAACCAGCAGCATCAGCGGATTTACAGTTTCTATCTTGGAAAACTGCTTTCCTTCTGGCAATCACTTCAGCAAGAAGAGTGTCCGAGTTACAGGCATTAATGGCAGTGCAGCCTTTCCTTATTTTTCACCAGGATAAGAGTGTCTCTCAGAACCAATCCTACTTTCATGCCAAAGGTGGTATCCAGGGTTGCTAAGTTGGGCATTTCGCACAATCGAGCAGGTATTTAATAACTTTTGTAATAAATGTGGTTGCCTATTTTGTCTTTGGAAGCTTTGCTGTCTACGGGTCCGTTTCAGTTTTTGGTTTTCCTGGTTTTGCGTTTGATTAAGATTATTGGCATCCTTGAACCAAGCTATTCATTTGCCTACGTTCTTCCCTAACCCACAGAACAAGGGGGAAAGACTATTGCACACCTTGGATGTACACAGACAACTACGCTACTATCTGGACAGAACTAAAACCAGCAGAAAAACTGACCAACTTTTTATAGCATATGCAACTGGAGTGCAAGGAAAAGCAATTTCCAAACAGACTATTTCAAAATGGATAGGAAATTGCATTCGTTTCTGCTACTCTTTTCATGGAAAGACAGCTCCTGAAAATATCAGGCCTCATTCCACAAGGGCCACAGCCACCACTACAGCTTTCCTACAAGGGGTGGCTACCAAGGACATTTTAGAAGCTGCTACTGGGAGCTCTGTGCATACATTTGCCAAGCATTACAATCTACCTTTATACTCCAGATCCCGAGCAGGTTTTGCAACTGCAGTTTTACAGGGGATCTTAACTACACCATCCTTACCTTAGTACCTCCTCCCCCAGTTTGGCTATGGTATTCTACCCATATGTTATGACTGCAGATGCATCCTTGAAGGACATAGTACAGTTTTGTACCTACCATAAATGTAGATTTCCGATAGGTATGCATCTGCAGTCAGGATTACCCACCCTCCTTCCCCTCTGTGGTATTCCTAAGGTGCTTACCCCTCTTTCAGCTAGCTGGGGGAATCTATTATGGTGTATTTGTTTGTATGTATATATGTATATATATTGTTTGTTACTATTTGGAATTTTCAACTTTTCTCCAAATTTAGCCTTCCTTGAGGGCACCTGGCATCTGGGGCAAGAAACACTGAGGAAAATGGCGTCGGCTGATGCCTTTATACCCCAGAAGCTCTGACGTCGGGGAAAGTGCGACATCAGCCGAGGCCAGACCCAGACTTTGGAATCCGGCCGACCGAAGGGCTGTCTGAGGCAGGACAACCCATATGTTATGACTGCAGATGCATACCTATCGGACATCTACATTTATGTTAGGTACAAAACTGTACTTTTTCCTAAAGTAGCAAAAAGTGTTGTGTGAATTGTTGACACTGGAATGGGAGAAAGAAAGGATCACCTGTAGGAATGACTGCAAGTATGAGTGTAGAAAAATAGGCAAGATGGGGCGTGGAATTTGCTGGAGAAAATTAGAAAAAGAACCAAGGTATTGGGAGCAAATAACTAGAGAGGGAAGAGTAACAGAGTGGGATAAGCCCAAACAGAAAACAGAAGTATAGATGCAGGTTAGAGACTGCCTTCCCTACCAGGGAACGATAACAGGCAAAGAGAAAAGGATGGAGGTGTATAAAGTAAAAGAGACCAGCTCCGGTAGAGTTTTTAATAGTGTAGATGAGAAGTTGCTGTTACAAAGGGATTATTAATAGGGCATGCAAGATATTGTAAAACTGTAAGAAGCAACCGTGTAAGGTTAGAAAAGATTAGGAAGAGAAAATAGAATGTTAATTATACGAAACAAAATGGAGGGACATCTGTATGGCTCCCAAGTATGTAACAAAGTCCAGACAGTTTAGGATTTTTCTTGGAAGTATTTGCAAAGGTATTTTTATACCCCAAGCAGATGTCAGAATTCTTCCTCTGGTTTACTGCAAATGCTGGAGGTATTGTGGGACAGTGATAACTCATGGGTACATGTTTATTTTGGAGGAATGTAGTGAGTTGGCAGATTGTAAAAAAAAATACCTGTGGAATAATTTGTCAGGAACATTGAAGCAAATGGTTGTAACTAAGCTAATTACTTTCTTGAGCTGGGATCTAGGATGTAAGTTGTTCAGACATAATAAAGCCTTACCAAGTTTAATGCTACTGATTGCAAAAAAAAAAATAATTACTGTAAAATTGAAAAACCTAAACCAGCTATATTTGAAGTGTTAAACATTATAAAGGAGATGAATCAAATAGAGAAGGCAGCTTTG